>NC_080163.1:151475260-151520260 GCF_950295315.1 Erinaceus europaeus
ACCTGCAGCCCTGCTTCACCACTTGCAAAGCTTTCACCCTGCAGGTGGGGACTGGGGGCTTGAAGCTGGGTCCTTGTGCATTGTAACATGTGTGCTCAACCAGGCGTGCCCCCACCAGGCCCCAAGGTCTTTATTTTGTAATGAGAGAGGATCACTCTGGTACATGTGCTGCCAGGGATCAAACTCAGGACTCCATGCTTGAAAGTGTAATGCACCAATATTTTTAAAGATTTATGTGTGTGTGTGTGTGTGTGTGTGTGTGTGTGTGTGAGAGAGAGAGAGAGAGAGAGAGAGAGAGACCACAGCATCACTCTACAGCATGCAATGCTGGGGATTGAACTTGAGACCTCATGCCCATAAGTTCAACACTCTATCCACTGTGCTACTATCCCAAGCTGCTGTCCAGAGGATTGGGTTCAGGAGTAGAGCCAAATCCTTAGTGGGTGGCATAGGCTATGCCACTTCTGGAAGTCACTTTCTTTAAATGGGAGGGGGTTTCTGGTGGTTGTGCTGATTCCCAGCTGGGTCTACTTCCAGAGGATGACAGAAGATAAGGCTGTGCCCCTCAGAGAGCTGCATGTAGGGGACACCCTGTGGAGCCCCAAGGCAGGGTCTGGGCCATTTTGGGGGACCTGGGGACACCAAGTGGCCTCACAGTTGCCACAGCTTTAGACTTCTCAGAGCTGACCCAGGGAGGTGGCTGACTTGTCACTAACCAAGCGGGGCAGGATGGGGCAGGAGGGACACTATGAAAGATGGGTTGCCTGTGCCATTCACCAGGAAGGAACCCCACTCAGATCCCATTGTCTTACTATGTGATTGCTGGTCATGTGTGGCCAGGTCCCTCCAGTTCTTCAGAGAGAAGCTAGCAATTTAGGTTTTTATGTAAACATCTTAATGTGTTAGATGCTGGCAGATAATTGAGAGGTTTTCAGCACTGTGGGATCCCCCAGCATTCAATCCCTGCTGGAAATCCAGAAACACACTCATCTGCTCTCATTCCTCCCTCCCCTCACTCCTTAGGCTGGCCTGTCCTCATGTGCAGGGCCATTTGCCATGGTCACTAATGAAGCCTGGGGCCCAGCTTCATGTCTGCCATAGAGGACTCCGTGAGGGCTGGAGAGATGAATCACACACTTCATTCATTTGTTACTCTAGCTTGTTCCAATGTCTTTAGTGCCCCTGAGAAAGGCAGGTCGGGGGTTGCTTGGAGCCCCTGGCTGACTCAAGCACAGGGATTTAGGCCAAAGTCACCAAAGGACTTGCTTGCAAGCTTTTGGGCTACAGCTTGTGGCAGCGGGTTACCTTGGGGATATCATGCTCTTCGGAGGAGAAGGGGGCTGGCTGCCTGGGAGCTGGATGGATTTAAAGCCCAACTTTTGCCCCAGGAAAACTTATGCAATAAAAAGGCTAGACCAGGGCAGCTGGGATACTTGACTGAATGCACACCTTACCATCTACAAGGACCCATGTTCAAGCCCCAGGCCCCCACCTGCAGGGGAAATCTTCACAAGGGATGAAGGAAGGCTCTTGCTTTCTATATTTATCTCTATCTCTGTTGCCCCCCAATTTCTCTCTGTTCTATAAAATATAAGAAAGAAAAAGTAATGCAAAGAGACTCTCATGCCTGAGGCGCTGAAGTCCCAGGTTCAGTCCCTTGCACCACCATAAGCCAGAACTGAGCAGTGCTCTGGTGTTTTAGGAAAAAAAAAAAAAGACAGAGGGAGTCGGGCGGTAGTGCAGTGGGTTAAGTGCAGGTTACGCAAAGCACAAGGACTGGAGTAAGGATCCTGGTTCAAGCCCCTTGGCTTCCCAACTGCAGGGGAGTCGCTTCACAAGCGGTGAAGCAGGTCTGCAGGTGTCTGTCTTTCTCTCCCCCTCTCTGTCTTCCCCTCTTCTCTCCATTTCTCTCTGTCCTATCCAACAACAACAACATCAATAATAACTACAACAGTAAAACAACAAGGGCAACAAAAGGGAATAAATAAATAAATATTAAAAAAGAAAGAAAGAAAAAGTAGACTGACATAAAAAAATCATTAAAGTGGTCTGGGAGGTGGTGCAGTGGATAAAGCATTGGATTTTAAAAAAATATTTATTTATTTATTCCCTTTTGTTGCCCTTGTTGTTTTATTGTTGTAGTTATTACTGATGTCGTTGTTGTTGAATAGGACAGAGAGAAGTGGAGAGAGGAGGGGAAGACAGAGAGGGGGAGAGAAAGATAGACACCTGCAGACCTGCTTCACCGCCTGTGAAGCGACTCCCCTGCGGGTGGGGAGCCAGGGCTTGAACCCTGATCCTTATGCCGGTCCTTGTGCTTTTTGCCACATGTGCTTAACCCACTGAGCTACTGCCGGACTCCCTAAAGCATTGGATTCTTATGCACAAGGTCCCGAGTTTGATTCCTAGTTGTGCATGTACCAGGGTGATGCTCTGGTTCTTTTCTCCCTCTCTCTCTCTCTCTCTCTCTTTCTTTCTTTTCTTTTTCTCTCTATCCTCCTATCTCTCTCTATAATACAAAAATAAAATATTTTAAAAATGTGTTAAGCACTTGGTTCCTTTGAGAGAATCTGCTACAAGCCTCTCCCCCTCAGCCCCCATTTGCTGATGGGAGCTGAGGTTTGGGAGGGACCCCTGTGGGTAATTAAGCTGACCACCCTTCCTCACAAGGCCTGCACCATGGCTGCTCCGATGGTTTGAACAAAATCTGGAGAAGGTGCTGCCTCAGCCCCCCAAAACCTCTGAGGTAAGTTGAGGGAAAAAAGTGACCTAACATCCCGGGAAGAGCCTGCCAACTTCAGCAGGCCAGCTTTACTCTGGGAGGCCCACCAGGGGGCGCGCTCCTCCCTGGGGAGAGTGGTAACACAGGTGAGAGCAGTCAGGGCCCAGATGGCCAGGTCCCCTGGCCTGGTATTGCCCCCTGGACTCATTCCCTGTTTTTATCTAGGGCCGGATAGAGGAGACTACAGAGCCTGCCAAGGACTCAGGTACTAGGAGGGGTGCCGGGGCTGGGCTGGGAGTACCTCGACCTTGCTCAGGAGAGGTGCAGTGTTTACAGGGAGTGAGTGTTGTGGAGGGCACCAGAACCCTTGCCCACCCCAGGCTGAGCGGCCGAGGTGGGGGGCAGCTTGTGATCTCTAGGCTTAGTTCCTCATCGCAGGGGCTCTCTCCTGAGACTTGTGGATCTAGCCCCTGGGCCCTCCAGGGGTCACGTGCAGCCCTGCCCTATCACCTTTAGTCTCCTGTCTTCTCTGTTGCCTAGACATCCCAGAAGCCCCTCCTGAGATAGAATCTATGCCACTGGCCCCGGAGAGCAACTCTGTGCCCAGCCCTGAACCCACAGAGCCCGAGGAGGAGCCCAGTGCAGAGCCACAGGCTGGCTTCCAGATCTCCTCCCTGCCACCCCCCGGAGACACTATCAGGTGAGCTCCCAAAGGCACGCACCTTGGCGAAAACTCCAGGGTTTCCAGGGCCCTATCTCACGGCAACCAGTAACTTCCCTTTCTTCCTCTTGTGTCTGCATAGACAGACAGATGAGTACATTTCTTCTTTACACACACACACACACACACACACACACACACACACACACACACACACATACACACACACACACACACACACACACACATATACCTGACAATAGTAACCCATATATACTGTTCCATGGCTTGCCTCTTTCTCCTTCTTCTCTCCTTACCTCTTCTTCTCTTTTTCTCCCTCCCCCTCTTTCTGATACTTCATTATTCTGAGCAACTCTTTTTATTTCTGATATATATAGAGAGACAGAGATAGAGGAAGAGAGGGAAAGACACTAAAGCACTGCTTCATTCTCTGGTGTAGCAGGGCCCAGATTGGGATGTGTGTGTGTGTGTGTGTGTGTGTGATAAAGCAAGTGCACTGTCCCAGTGAGTTATCTTGCCAGCCTCTTTTTCATGTAAAATCTTTCTCTTTCTCTCTCTCTCTGTACATGTTACTGGGGAGATGGCTCAGTGCTAGAACACATGACTACATGCCTGAAGGCCCAGGTTTGATGCCCAGCACTGGCATATGCTAGAGCTGGTCAGTGCTCTGTTTTCTCTCATAAAAACAAATATATCCGGGAGCTGGGCATGGCGCAGTGGTGTACTCCAGCGCAGGCACACGCCAGCTTTACTGAACCATGGGGATTTTAGGTTTGTCCTCACTCCTGTACTGTAGTCAATAATAGCCTTGTGCAGGTATCACTGGACTCATGTGCAAGAAAATCTGTAGAAGTAAAAGGAAATGGAGTTGCTGGACCAGCAGATACACACATTTAAAATCTAACTGAGGGGAGTTGGACGGTAGCGGGTTAAGAGCATGTAGCACAAAGAGCAAGGATTAGTGGAAGGATCCCTGCAGGGGAGTCACTTCACAAGTGGTGAAGCAGGTCTGCAGGTGTCTTTCTCTCCCCCTCTCTGTCTTCCCCTCCTCTCTCCATTTCTCTCTGTCTATCCATCAATGATGACATCATCAACAACAATAATAACTACCACAATAAAACACAAGGGCAGCAAAAGAGAATACATAAATAAATATATATTTTAAAAAGTTTGTTAAAAAAAATCCAACTGAGTCCAGCCATTGCTGTGCTCTGGCAGCCTGGGGGTGTAGTGGCTTAAGATACATCTGTGGAGTGGGAGGGGTATGTGAGCTTCCCCAGGGCCAGGGAGAGGGCATGGTCTTCAGGGATGAGGCCTGGGCCCTGCTGTGTGTGCTGGTGGTTGCTATCTGCTCTGGGAGTGGGGAGTTGGCCCTGGCCTCGATTTCCCCCTGAGCCAGACACGGCATGTTCCCTCCCACCTGCAGGCTGGTAGCATGGCTCCTGCACAGGCTAGAGAAGACCCTGCCACAGCCGGTGCTCAGAGAGAAGGCAGAGCAGGTGAGTGCTGGGCTGGGGATGCGGGCAGCCCTGGGGGTGGTGGGAAGGAGTTAGGGGCCAAGGTAAAAGGGGAAGGTCCCAAGGTGGGGGACATAGAAGGAAAAGGAGAGCCTGTAGCAGGAGCCCAGGTCAACCTGCCTATCTGCAGAGCCCAGATTCTTTTCCATACTCACTCAGTCCAGAACCCCTGGCCCAGTCACTCCCTCCAGGTGCTCAAGTCAGTGAGGGGGGTACTTATTTCCATAAGGAGAAACAGAAAAGAGGTAGGTTGCTAAGATAGGGTCTCCAAGGAGCATCAGGGAAGACTTCCTGGTGGAGGTGGCCTATAAGCTGAGACATGAAGTTGGGGCTGATAATAAGGTAGAAACATATAAAGAAGCGGTGGAGGAAAGGTATCTCAGGGAAAGGGGAACAGCAAGTACAAAGATCCAGAGGCAAAGAGACCAAGAATGTTCTGGGAAATGTCTAGGAAATCAGTGGGCCAGTGTGTCTTTCTGACAACCCAGGACTCCACATGGGTGGGAGGAAGGCAGGACCTCTAAGAACCTGACACCAGGGAGCTGGGCAGTGGTGCAACTGGTAGAGTGCTCGTGTTATAGTGCATAAGAATTGTGGTTCAAGCCTTCCATTTCCCACTGCATTTGAAACAATATTTATTTATTTATTCCCTTTTGTTGCCCTTGTTGTTTTTTATTGTTGCAGTTACTATTATTGTTGTTATTGATATCATCACTGTTGGATAGGACAGAGAGAAATGGAGAGAGGAGGGGAAGACAGAGAGAGGAGGAGAGAAAGATAGACACCTGCAGACCTGCTTCACCACTTGTGAAGTGACTCCCCTGCAGGTGGGGAGCCGGGGGCTCGAACTGGGATCCTTATGGCGGTCCTTGCACTTGGCGCCACCTGCGCTTAACCCGCTGCGCTACTGCCTGACTCCCCCATTCCCCACTTCTAGGGGGACATTTCACAAGAAATAAAGTAGTGCTGCAGGTATCTCTCTTTCTCTCTCCCTCTTTCCCTCCCTTCTACATTTCTTTCTGTCTCCAGTCAAAATAAATAAAATTAAATAAATAAAAAAGGGACCTGATACCAGACCTCAAGACAGCTCACTTGCAGGGTTTACCTGCTTTGCTCTGTGCATGACTCAGGTTCAAGCCCCAGCCCCACCACACTGGAAGACATTTGGGGACTGTAGCATGTTTCCCTATCTCCTCTGTCACTCCCTATCTGAAAAGTTGACTCAGAGCAGTGATGTTCCAATGATAAAAAACAAACAAACAAAAAACCAACCAACCAACCAACCAACCAACCAACCAAACAAACAAACAAAGAAAAAACAAATCAAACAGAACAAAACAAAACAAAACCCTGACACTTATATGTCTCTTCTTTGTATTCTTCCTGCCTCCTCCTCTTCCTTCTCCCTCTTCTTTAAATTTTATTTATTTTATTGCCACCAGGCTTATCGCTGGGTTTAGTGTTTGCATGATGAATCCACCACTCTTGGCAGGCATTCCCTACACCTCCACTTTTTTTTCCTTTTTGATAGAGACAGAAATTGAGAGGGCAGGGGGACATAGAGGAAGGGAGGGAGGAAGGGAGGGAGGAAGGGAAGGAGAGAGAGAGAGAGAGAGGGAGGGAAGGAGAGAGAGAGAGAGAGAGAGAGACTTGCAGCATTGTTACACAGCTTGAGAAGATTCCCCCCTACAGGTGAAGACCTGGGGGCTTGAACCTGGATCCCTCTCCATGGTAACATGTGTACTCAACTAGCTGCACTGCTACCAGGCCCCTGTCCCTTCTCTCTTGGGGACATCAGACAGTATTGATATATGCTGGAACTGGGAGAAGGCCTGGCCTCCAGCCCTGCAGGAGGAGGTGGACAGGAAGTGTTGGAGCCCCTTCCCTGCAGACTGGACCTGCAGGTTCCAGATTCAAGCAGCCTCTGCCAGAAGTAGAAGAATCACAGTTCTGGAATTGTCCAGGAGAGGGAGTGGGTGGGTAGGAGCAGCAGGAAACATGAGTCCTGAAGATACATGGGGTGGGGGGTGTTGGGGACAGGGCTGAAAGTGTGGTGCCCTGAGAGATAGGCTTCAAGCAGAGGGATCTCTGAGACTCTCACAAGGACAGGAAGGGGTTTTCCCTGAAGAGGAGGGACAGTGTGTTCTAGGAGGGGGTCCCAGCCTGAGCTAAAGGTGGTGGGCAAAGAGCTGATGCCAGTGGGAGGAGGAGCTGAGCATGGGGTCTGCTGGGTGCTCCATGGGGGTGAGGGGACCCCTCTGCTCCCATGTGTGTGAGAAGGGATGGCTGAGCAGGCCCTAGGCGGCAAGGAGGTCATGGCGCTTTTCCCCTCTCTCCCTACACAGGAGCCCGATATCCCTGTGGCGTGCGAGGTGCAGGCCAGTGAGTAACATGCTTGGCCTGTCTGTGAGCAGGCTCTCTCGTGGGGAGTGGGGTGTCTTGTGCTCATCCTGGCCTGGCTGCCAGGACCCAGCCCAGAGCCAGGTGGACAGGAAGGGGTGGGGGCTGGAGTGGAGAGAAACAAGACATGAGAAGAGGGTAGCCCCCTTCCAGCTTCTGTCCAATGAGAGCAGTTCTGAGGCCACTTGATGCCCCTCATTCCTGCAGGGACCACCCAGAGAAAGCTCCCCACAGCCTGCCCTTTATAGATCCACTCAGCCCCCTTGAACTGGTTCTCCCTCCACAGGTCTTTTCTCCCCAGTTCTAATAGCCGTGATGGAGGTTTGGCTGGGCAGAGTCTCTGGAGTGTGTGTGTATGTGTGTGTGTGTGTGTGTGTGTGTAGTACAGAACCACCTAGGCTCTAGCTCTTGAGAGCTGGTGAGTGTCCTGGGGGAGAGCGTAGGCAGTGGGTCCTACCTTTCACCTCAGTACTGGATCAGGGGCAGAGGGATAGATCTTTATTTCATGGTCTCTGGATACAAGTGGATCATTCATTCATTCATTCATTCAGCAACATGGCCAGGCATGTGTGAGCTCTAGAAGTGAACAAAGCAGACTTCAGGCCCCAGGAGCTGTGGCCCTCTTCCACCCAGGGCACAGCTCTCAGACTGTGGACCTCAGGGAAGTCCCAGGGCTGCTCTCCTGCCACCTCAGCCCTACTAAGACCATGGCAGTCTTTCACAGTGCTCTGAATCCGGGGGTGGGAGTGGGGTGGGGCCACCATGGACCAGGGCACAAGCTGTCCAGCTGGCCGGAGCTTGGTCCCACAGAGCAGTGGGAGGAGGCGAGGGCATCCTGGGGGTGTGTTGGGGGTAATAGTCTTCTTGCAGGGTTTTCTGTTTTGTGGAGCTCATAGTTACTCAGGATAGTGTAGAGCAGGGACCTCTCATCCCCCCATGGCTGGTGGCATAGGTAGAGGGCAGAGAGGTGCCCAGGGCACAGCAGTGATGGGGCCCCTTAGCCTGGCTGGTTGCCAGAAGCATGCTCCCTGGGCCAGAGAGTGCCTGGGATTGCTGAGAGGTCTGGGGATGGTGCAGGGGCAGTGCCCCCAGGCAGCTGTGGACAGCGCCCCCTGGGGGCCAGAACCTGTGGGTTGTGGGTGGGTGCTGGAGGTGAGGGCACACTGAGCTGGGGGACCAGGAACCCTTGTGTTGGCTCCTAGGGCTGTCATGGCAGAGGGCCACAAATGGTGGCCTTCAACCCTTACTCTTTCAGTTCAGAAGCCTGGGCCAGCCCCAAATCAAAGTGGAGGCAGGAGTGTCTGCTCTGGAGGCTGAGGCAGATCCCTAGCCAGGCCTTCCTCCTGCGGCCATCCCTGCTGTGCTTGCTTCTGACTCCTTCCAGCCTCTGTCTTTCCCTCTGTGCCTGTCCCCACCCCTCAAGACATTACATACTGGAATTACAACCCTGCCCCCAGAAAAGCCTTAGCTTTTATCTGCACAGACCCCCTTTCCAAGTTCACAGTCCCAGGTAACTGGGGGCAGGGAGGGCAGGCCTTGTAACTGAGTTTCTGGGGAGCATTACTCACACTCCATCCTAGCCCCCCATCCATTCACTCAGCCCCTCACGCACACACTCATTCTCTCTGCCTGTCCACCCAGCCACCCACCCTCTGTCTTCTCCTTCATTTTAGGGGTGGCAGCAGCTGGAGGCCTCTGAAACAAAGGAGAGGGGAGCCTGGGAGAGCACAGATGGACACATGGACAGATGGATGGAAGGAAGGAAGGAAGGAAGGGTGCCCCGAAGAGAAGACCTGTGAGGGGAGGGGGAGAGGAGATGATTTTTTTCAACCCTTTACATCCCCCACCCCCCATGAACCACTGTTCAAGACCCTACCCCTTCCCCTGCTCCCAAGCAGGGGGAGGTGGCAACAGTCCCCAGGTACCTCTCGGGGGACCAAGTCTGACCCCATTCCTCCAGAACCAGGGGAAGGCCAGCCCGCAGTCCTGCAGGGTTGGGACAAGACACAGTAGGATTTCCCACCAGGAGGCTGTGGGGAGGCCCCAGGGTCTCAGCATGGCACCTGGCACAGTGAGGACGCCTGTAGGACGGTTTTCCCCAGATGTGCTCCCTAGGCTTGGCCATGTACTCTCCTTAAGGGGTGGGGACCTAGAGGGGACAGCAGCAGATGCTGTCATTGACATTAAATGGCAGCAATCAGCGCATCAAACCTGCCATAGCATGAAGCTGTTACTGCTTCAGTTCAGCCGGGAAGGATGTTTAGGTCTGCAAGGTGGATGGATTAAATGTGGTCTGTAGTGTTGGGGTGCAGGGAGAGGGGAGTTAGTCAGGGTTGCAACCTGGTAGCCCACAGATCTCTTTGTTTGGAGGACAAGAAGTGATTAAAATATAGAATTAGGGAGGGGTTGGGTGGTGTTGCACCTGATGGAGCACACATTTTATGGTATATAAAGACCTAGGTTCAAGCCCCTAGCTCCCATCTGCGGGGAGAAGTGTCATGAGCCATAAAGCAGTGCTGTAGGTGTCTCTCTTTCTCCCTAAATGTCTTATCAAATAAAAGCATAAAGAAAACAATGGCATCAGGTGTGGTGGAGTTGTTGTGTAGGCACAGAGCCCCAGAGATAACTCTGTTGGGGAGGAAAAAAAAAAAAAAGGCCATTAACTCGAATCTTGCATGCCCTAGACCCTAGAGACTACATTTAAAAAAAAAAACTTAATTACATATTTTATTTTTTTGTTTTTAATTAAGAAAATATTTATAAAATGGAAATATTGACAAGACCGTAGGGTAAGAGGGGTACAATTCCACACAATTCCCACCATCAGAGCTCCATATCCCACACCCTCCCTTGAAAGTTTTCCTGTTCTTTATCCCTCTGGGAGCATGGATCCAGGATCATTATGGGGTGCAGAAGGTGGAAGGTCTGGTTTCTCTGAACATGAGCGTCAGCAGGTCGATTCATACTCACAGCCTGTACAGACTACAATTTAATCCCCAAAACCCCCTTATTCCAGAGTTGAACAGTGCTCTGGTCTCTCTCCCTCCCTACTATCTTTTGCTCATAATCTATCTATGTATGTATCTATCTTTTCTTTTTAATAAAGACATAGGGAAATTGAGAGGGAGGAGGGAGATACGGAGAGAGAGAGAGAGGCACCTGCAGCACAGCTTTGCCACTTGTGTAGTTTCTTTCTGGCTGAAATGAGGGGGACTGGGGGCTTGAACCTGGGTCTCTATGTAATATGTGTGTTTTACTGGGTGTGCCACTACTAAGTCCCCAGTCAATTAATCTAAGAACAGAACTAGTTGTCAACATTTAAAGGCCATGTGGCTTTACACAGAAACAGTCTGGCTTCTCTAAAAAAAATGGGAAACCATGGGGGCTGGGCAGTAGTGTAGCGAGTTAAGTGCACATGGCCCAAAGCATAAGAATCCCAGTTCGAGCTCCCAGCTTCCCACCTGAAGGGGGGTTGCTTCACAAGCAGTGAAGCAGATCTGCAGGTGTCTGTCTTTCTCTCCCCCTCTCTGTCTTCCCTTCCTCTCTTGATTTCTCTCTGTCCTATCCAATAGCAATTATAACTACAACAAGGGCAACAAAATGGGAAAAATAACCTCCAGGAATAGTGGATTCGTAGTGCAGGCACCGAGCCCCAGCGATAACCCTGGGGGAAAAAACAAACAGAAAAAAAAAAAAAAACAAAAAAGAAAGAAAGAAAAAGAAAAATTCACACTGGAAAAAAATACTATCATACTAGTTTTCTTAAAAAAAAAAAGGGAGGGGGAACAGTAGGCTCTCACAGGACCACTCTTTTTTGAGGACAGCTAGAACAGCCAATGCCTCCCTCCCAAGGCAGGCAGTACCCTCCACTTCAGCCTTTTGTACTGTTTCCCTGGCTGAAGAGGCCTTTGAGTTTGAGTCCCAGAGGCCCTGGGATAGCCTAAGGTCCACAGTCGTAAAGCTGCATCCTGGGTGAATAGGACCACTCCTCAGGAGACATGAACTCTGCTTTGTTCACTGCTAGAACCCCTAAGACACTGAGGGCCTTCCGCTAATCCCGAGTCCCCGATACAGAAGGTAAAACAAGAAGAAATGAGGGGACTAGGTTATAGGTAGTAAGGAGCCAGTGAAGGTGGTTGAGCAAGGGAATGAATGACTCCACAATGATCACCCCGAGGCTCAACAGACACTGGAGGCAGGAAGAACAATCACAATGAGAACCTTTAACTCTGGGTGCCACATGAATGGATGGAGGCTTTTAGTCTTCAGTTTTGACAATAACCTAGGATTCATGAAGGGGCTATGGTCTAGAAACCTTGCTCCCTACTCCTACCCCCCTGAGCTCCCTTAATCTGTTGGTGTGTGTGTGTGTGTGTGTGTGTGTGTGTGTGTGTGTGTGTGTGTGTGTGTGTCTGACCGTCACAGCTGGGGACAGAACTCCATGCCTAGGCCTGTGGAGGGGACAATGGCCAGGAGGTGGTGCCCCACAGGGGTTTGGGGGGTAAAGGGTTAATCACGACCTTTCCTGTGAACTTGAGGCCTCCTCTGTGAACTAGTGATGCCTGGGAAAGCCACGAACGAGAGGCGAGAGGCATGAACTTACTGTCTTGGGGGGTGAGGGACGCTTTCTCAGGCCTGCTGTAGGGCCCTGCTTCAGGATGGGCAGGCAGCTGCCCCAGACCTGCCCTTCCCCGCCCTTCTTGGGACTGTGGAGCCTGGCTGTGCAGTGGGGCAGTGGAGCCCGCTACCCGGGACAGCACAGAGATGACAGGAGGAAGTGCTTGTAAAACTTCCTCTCTTTCTCTCTCTCTCTCTCTCTCTCTCTCTCTCTCTCTCTCTCCAGCACCTGAAAAGAGAGATTCCTCAAAGGAGAAGTGAGGACACTGTCCAGGGTGGTATGGACTCTTCCAGCCAAATGCTAGATCATCCAGGCCCCTTTGTGTAGTGGTTGTCCCAACTAGAGAGGCACTCACAGGCCATGTTTGTCACCTGGGATAGCACATGTGGGAGACTGGAGTCTGGAGGCCTAGCCCTGCCTCTGGTATCCTGTGTGACATTGGACAAGTCACTCAGCCTCTCTAAGCCAACTCTGGCCTGGAAAATGGGGAGAGTCCTGTTCTCACCCTGAGGGGTTGCCATGAAAACTAAGGAGCTCACAGGCCAAGTATGTTCGGTGCCCTGGGTGCCCTCTGCTATGTCAGGCCAGGACCCACAGAGATGCCACCATGGCTGGTGACAACATAGTATGATACATACAGCAGGCCCTATTGCTGGAGCAGGCCACACCTGTGGAACCCAGTCACACCTCGGATGCTTATGTGACAGGAGGAGTTAGGCCTGAGTTCAGGATGTGTGTGGCAGGCTGGCCTGGGGGCAGGCAGGTGTCTCCTGGGGTCTGGTGACAGCCTTGTCTGGGAGCCAGGAGGCCTGTAGGGTAGCACGTGGGCAGCAGACAGCCTGGTCCCCGCCCACAAAAGGCACCACTCAGAAGATTTGAATTTGCATTTCTGTGGGCTCACCATGCCCTCCTCCTGTGAAAATGGAGAATAAATTGCAAACAAACAAATAAAAAAGGGGTGGGGGTGGGAGAATAATGGTTCTGCAAAAAGACTTTCATGCCTGAAACTCCAAGGTCCCATGTTCAATCCCATGCACCACCTTAAGCCAGACTGAACAGTGTTATCTCAATAACAGCACAAAGATGGAAAAATGAGGACACTAATTATTCCCATATCAAAAAACTGAATTGGCAGGGGTCTGGCAGTACTGCAACAGGTTAAGCGCACATGGCGTGAAGCACAAAGACTGGCGTAAGGATCCCAGTTCAAGTCCCTGGCTTCCCACCTGCAGGGGGGTCGCTTCATAAGTGGTGAAGCAGGTCTGCAGGGGTCTGTCTTTCTCTCCCCATCTCTGTCTTCACCTCCTCTCTTCATTTCTCTCTGTCCTATCCAACAACAATGACACCAATAACAACAACAATAATAACCACAACAATGAAAAAACAATGAGGGCAAAAAAAAAAAAGGAAAGAAAAATATCCTCCAGGAGTAGTGGATTCATGGTGCAGGCGCCAAGCCTCAGCAATAAGCCTGGAGGAAAAAAAAACAAACGAGTTGGTGGGAAGCTGAGTTGAGGTTGAGTCAAGCAACACAAACTACTTAACAAAGGCCCTGGTGTAGGATAAGTGCTCAAAAGGTGGTGGTTGTTCTCATTCCCTTCCTCCCCACCCTTCCTCTTCCTCCTCCTCCTCTTCCCTATTAAGTCATGGAAGATGAATTCTAAAGTTACAGGGTAAGGCTTGAGGCCACTTCCCACCCAGAGTTACTGAGTATTTTATGCTTGACTTTACGGGTCACTAAACCCCCCGGAGCTTCTGGGGAGCACTTCTGCCAGCCTCCCGGGGTCCCCAGTGTTATCAGTACCAGGGACCGGGGACCACAGGGGGGAATGCTGAAAGTCACAGATTCTGTCTGGTGGTGAGGCCACCCTCATGAGGAGGTGAGTTCCCTCAGAAGGTAGAGCATTTCCCAGAAGCATGTGCTGAGGCTGTGGGTGTGTGGTATCCTGCCAATAGAGCTTGGTAAACTCACTCTGCCTTCCTGTGGACATCCCAGGTCTTCTGGAAGTGGCAGTGTGACCTCAAACCTGGGCCTTTTGGTCTCACTGTGATGCTGGGGCTAGAAGCTCTGCTGCTACTCTGGCCCAACCTTTAAAAGGTTATAAACGAGACCAACTGCACCTGAGGCTCTGTCTCAGAGGACAAAGTGAGGGCCCCTGATGGTAGGAGACAAGATGAGCAAGGGTTGACTACACTGTAGGGTATCAGTGGCCCTGCTGGTGACAGTGACACTGCCTCTCCTGACCTAGTGCTGGCTAGCACATGGCTGCTTGGCCCGGCTCCCTGGGTGGCCCCTGGGACTCAAACCCAAGCTTGTTCTGTGTCCCTGCAGTCAACATCCTCCCCGGAGAGCCAGGGGAGCCGGAGCTGGTCCTGGAGGATGTGGACCCTCACTGGGAGGAGAAAGAGTGTCGGCAGGGCAGTGCCAGCCCGAGGGGCTTGGAGGAAGTTCATGAAGAGCAGAGTGAGGCTGCGGAGGAGACGGCCAGGTGGGAGCCTCGGAAGGCACTGAGGACAGGGTCATACTGGGGGCGGGGGACAGAGGGCACATGGCACAGAATCCCAGAAGGAGAAGGAGGAGCTGGGGGACCAAACCTATACCTTCCAGACAATTGTGCCTCTTCTCCACAGGCACAATTGCAGCCCCCAGCCCCCAGCGTACACAGACACCGATTCTCTCATTGTTGTTGTCCTAGACATAGCACGCCATGGGCACTTACCTGGCTGCACCTCGCAATATATTCCCTCCACCATGTACCTCAAGGCCTTGCTGCCTTCAGCACAGAGACTACCTTCATTTTCATTTTTTTTTTTATTTAAGAAAGGATTAATTAACAAAACCATAGGGTAGGAGGGGTACAACTCCACACAATTCCCACCATTTTCATTTTTTTTATGAACGCATAGTATTCCTTCATAGAGATGTACCAGAACTTATTTAATCTGCCCACCATGGAGGGACATTTAGATTGAGTCTAAGAGTTTATTATTATTACTTTTTAAAAAATTTGTTGCCTTTATTTACTTATTGGCTAGATGCAGTCAGAAATGGAGAGGAGGTGATAGATAGAGATAGAGAGAGATAGATAGATAGAGAGAGAGACAGAGTGACACCTGCAGCAGCACTACTTCACCACTCGTGAAGCTTTCCTCCTGCAGATGGGGAGTGGAGACCCGAACCCTGGTCCTTGTGCACTGTAACATGTGTGCACTCGACCAGATGCGCCACCACCCAGCCCCCTAAGAGTTTATTCTGAATGCTCCTGCAGCTACTATTCCTTCCCATGTCCTGGCACCTCACATGAGTATGTCTGCAGGATGAATTTCCAGAAGGCCCCCTTCCCCCCTCTCATGGGACATATCTGGGGATGTGTGGTCATGGTAATGATCACCGCCTCCACGGGGGCCTAACCAACTTAGCTCCCTCTGGTGATCTTGGTGATCAGGCCATGGAGGTCTCTATTAGGAGGGCGAGAAGCCCTTGCCTCAAAAGACAACCTGGGATGTTTAGGTGGGCCTCCCGTGCTTCAGTTTCAGTTAGGGGTTCAGGTCTGGTCTTAGGAGTCACATCATGCTGAAAATGGGGGTCAGAGGTAGACTCAGGCTGCAGGTGGGCTCACCTGCCTCTGACCTCAACTCAGGTTGCTGCCTGGGATTCCAGAGGAGAAAGAAGAGAAGGAAGAGGAAGAGGAGAAGGAGAAGGTAGAGGAAGAGGAGGAGGAGAAGGAGAAGGAAGAGAAGGAGGACAAAGAAGAGGAGAAAGAAGAGGAAGATGGAGAGGAGGAGGAGGAAGACGAAAAAGAGGACAAAGAGGAGGAGGAAGATGGAGAGGAGAAGGAGGAGGAGAAGGAGGAGGAGGAGGACAAAGAAGAGGAGGAAGAGGAGGAGGAAGATGGGGAGGAAGAGGATCCTGAGTAAGGCACTTGTTCCCCTGACTAGGGTGACCTGGTGGGGCAGGGTTACTGTGAGGGATGGGGGTGCTCCTTCCTGTTCTGTGCTGTGTGCTGGGGAGCACTACTTGTGAACTTTGAGACCCAAGCTCCACTCGGGTGAGGATATCTTTCTTTCTTTCTTTCTTTCTTTCTTTCTTTCTTTCTTTCTTTCTTTCTTTCTTTCTTTCTTTTTTTTTTTTTTTTTTTTGCCTACAGGGTTATTTCTGGGCCTCAATGCCTGCACTATGAATCCACTGCTCCTGGAGCCTATTTTTCCCATTTTGTTGTCCTTGTTGTAGTTGTTATTGTTGTCATAGCTATTGTTGTTGTTGGACAGAGAGAAATTGAGAGAGGAGGGGATGACAGAGAGGAGAGAAAGATAGAAACCTGCAGATAAGCTTCACCGCTTGTGAAGCGACCCCCTATAGGTGGGGAGCTGGGGGCTCGAACTAGGATCCTTACACTGGCCCTTGTGCTTTGCGCCATATGTGCTTAACCTTCTGTGCTACCGCCCAGACCCCATGGGTGAGGATTTCTGTGCTCACAGCCGTGTTTCTTGGTCTGGTCCAGTGAGCAACAAATGAGCTTAGTTAAATGATAGACAGATGGATGGTTGGATGGATACATGTAGCCCTCTCCTGGATCTCCTCGCGTACTTTACAAAGCCAAGGTGTGGTACTGAGTCTCCTTAGAGACTAGAGGTTTGACCTAGAGTGCATGACCCAGGTTTGAGTTGTTTCCACCAAATTGGGAGGAAACATCGGTGCTGTGCTGTTTTTTCTTTCTTTCTTTCTCTTTCTCTCTCTCTTTATTTCTTTCTTTCTTCCTCTATTTCTTTCTTTCTTCCTCTCTTTCTTTCTTTCTTTCTTCCTCTCTTTCTTTCTTTCTTTCTTTCTTTCTTTCTTTCTTTCTTTCTTTGTATTATCTTTATTTATTGAATAGAAACAGTCAGAAATCGAGAGGGAAGGAGAGATGGAGAGATAGAGAGATAGAGAGACACCTGCAGCCCTGCTTCACCACTTGCGAAGCTTTCCCCCTGCAGGTGAGGACTAGGGGCTTGGACCTGGGTCCTTGTGCACCGTAACATGTGCGCTCAACCAGGTGTGCCACCACCCGGCGCCCCTGTTTTTCTTTCTTTCTATGTTTCAGTCTATCTTAAAAACAAAAACAAAGGGAGTCAGGCAGTAGTGCAGCGGGTTAAGCGCAGGTGGCACAAAAGCGCAAGGACTGGCATAAGGATCCTGGTTTGAGTCCCCACATGCAGGGCAGTAGCTTCACAGGCAGTGAAGCAGGTCTGCAGGTGTCTATCTTTCTCTCCTCCTCTCTATTTTCCCCTCCTCTCTCCATTTCTCTCTGTCCTATCCAACAATGACAACATCAATAGCAACAACAATAATAACTACAACAACAATAAAAAACAAGGGCAACAAAACAGAAAATAAATAAATATAAAAAAACCAAAACAAAACAAATCAACCTGGAGCAGTGAGGCTCCAGTGATGACAAAGAGATAGGGGGAAGAAATTATATTTCTGTTAACAAAACCAAGCCTGCCTTCCTTTGGCATTTGCAATCTGGGCCCCAGAGCCAGGCTGTCCCCACTCTGATGTACTGACTCTTTCTACCACAAAGACACTAGATGGTCCCTGGCTTTGCTAGAGATAAGTGCAGAGCACACAATATGTGTCTGACACACAGGCCTGAAAGGCCCTTTCTGTACAGAAGCAGCCCCAGTGGCCAGGATCTGTTGTGCTCGAACACACGCACTTGCACTAACTAGAGTCTTCAAGGCACAGGAGATATGAGCACACACATCCCTGAACCTCTCTGTCTCTCTCTCTGTCTCTCTCTGTCTCTGTCTCTCTCTCTCTCTCTCTCTCTCTCTCTCTCACACACACACACACACACACACACACACACACACACACACACCCCTAACCACACACATAGCCTGTACACACACAAGCCCACCAGCACACTCACACTGGGGCACATGTCCACTCCACACCCTGCACACAGGCCCACCAGCTCGAGTGTACAGTAAGCTCCACACTCTTCAGGCACTCAGGGTACATTTAGGGTGAGTGATCCCAATTTCTGGGTGTCAGGCAGGGCAGGCAGGCTGGGCTGTTACTGGCCAGCTCTGCAGAGGCACAGGGGTTACTGCTGATGCATCGGCCCTGGTAACGGGCAGATGGTCGCCTAGCGACCTGGTCTCTGCCAGCAACAGCCCAGCTTTCCTTAGCAACCGCAGCCTTCGGTCCCTACCTGGTCTCCCTGGGGGCTTCTCTCCAGACTTCCCTGCCCCTCCCTGAGATCTGATTAGAAGCAGGAAAGCTCCGGGTTGGCTCCAGTGCTGGCCTTGTAGACTGGGCCGGGGTGCTTCCGACTCTCCTCCTGTGCTTGGACCCAGGCTTGGGATGGATGTCACCACCCTTAGCTGAACCCCTGCACCATGGGCATCTTTGTTGGCAAAGACAGCGAGACGCAAGTAGGTGGCTGCCTCTCCCTAAGGGCTCCCCTCTATCCATCTTTCTGGGCTTGGGGTGCTGGCTGAAGGTGACAGTGAGGACTGAGCTTGGGGGCACCTTGTGTGGGGTGATGGGCTTGTGGGGGAGGGGGGATAACAGGCTGGCAAACTCTTGCAAGGCGACTGCCTCTAGGACACCCCCCACCCCCCATCTTTAAGAAAAGAGGAGATTCAGCTAGTCTGTCTGTCCCTCCTTGGACTTGGAAATCCCTGGAAAGTGAAAACTTTCTAGAAGTTGATGGCCCGCTGCCTCTGGGCCAAGCAGAAGGGAGCTTGGCACCCCCTGAGCACACTGGGGCAAAGTGACTCTACATCCCCAAATAACCCCTGGAGGTGCTGATAAGGCCATCACTGTGCTTCCTGAGTGTCTTAGAAGCTGGGGATGTTTGTGCAGAATGTTCTCCAGCCCATGTGGGTGACTGCTTGCCCTGTGGCTTGGGTTCCCCCCCTCCCCAACTAATAGTGACAATACCTGCTGCCATTGATCAGCACTCGTTTCCCACCCAGACCTGACACTGTGAAGGCACCACCATTCCACAGATAAACAGAGGTGCAGGGACTGCCTGCCCTGCCTCCATGTGGGTGGGCTCTGCCCAGGGTCAGAAGGCTGAAAAGTCAGCACTTGGTTCACAGTTGGAGAAAGGGTCTAGTTGTGGGGAAACTGAGGACCATAATGTGGGGCATCTGGCTGGCTTTTCCATGAAATCCTCATAGACTCTTCTGAGTTCACTTGAATTACCTGGGCTTTACAGGCTGGGCAAGGCCTGCCCATTTGACAGGTGGGGAAAGAGAGGCAGCTGAGAGCTCTCTGGTGACTTGGCCATGGTCACACAGTGATTTCCTGATTCTGGAACATCTAGACGGGGAAGCCTCTACCTGGAACTGTGGCCATTCCTGGCCTGGGCTTCTGTGCACTGAGTGTAGGGTGGCTGTGTGTCTCTGCAGGGTCAGACTGGTTCTTCCACTCCTCTGGAATCTGGGGTAGCTCCCGGGGAAGAAGGGGTGGGGGTGGGGTGAGGCAGGAGATCCTCCCCAGGCCTTCTGGTTCAGGTAGACTTCACCTCATTCTCCACGACAGTAGTTTTAGGATGATTTAATTTCTTTAAAAATTGAATCCTTGGAGGGGCAGGGAGGGAGCTGAGTGTGCTTTGGAGGTCCTGGTGCATGATGGTTGGTGAAGAAGGACCCAAGTTGGGGGTGACAATGTTCTGCAGACACCTGTCATAATGTCGACAATTGTACTGTAAACCATTCCCCCCTACCACCACCACCACCACCACCCCCAAAAAAAAAGGAAGAAAAGGAGGGGGTCACAAATCCTCAAAAACAAACTTGTGGATAGAAGGAAATCTCGTAAGGTATAACATCTGAGTCTATATGTAAGACAAGATGCAGCTCTGTGGGTTTGTGGGCTTATATGCCCTTTCAAAACACCTAGGCAGTGGGCTGGGAATAACCCATGTTAGAAAAAGGGGGCCTGAGGGATTCAGGTGGTAGCGCAGCAGGTTAAGCACACATAGCACAAAGCACAAGGACTGGCAGGTCTTAAGGATCCTGGTTCAAGCCCTCAACTCCCCACCTGCGGGGGGGGGGGGTCCGCATCTTTATCTCCCTCCTCTGTCTCCTTTCCTCTCTTGATTTTTCTCTGTCCTATCCAATAACAACATCAATGGCAACAATGACAATAACGACAACAATAAGGGCAACAAAATGGGAAAAAATGGCCGCCAGGAGCAATGGATTCGTAGTGTAGGCACCGAGCAATAACCCTGGAGGCAAAAACCAAAACAAACAAACACACACAAAAAACCCTTAGCTTGGATGCATTTTGGGGGGGCGGGCAGGGGCTCTTGAAGATTATCATGTGCAGGCCTGTAGGGCAGAGTGTGCAGCTGCTTTTGTAACTTGACTCTTGCTGTTTTATAGGATGCCGGGGAAATCAGCTCAGTGTCTTGTGCATGAGTGATATTGCTGAGCTGCCTCCTTGTTCCGTGTGTGTGTGTGTGTGTGTGTGTGTGTACATGTATGTGTTTGCGTGTATGTTTGTGTTGTAGTCACTGAGGCTTCACTGGTTCAAGCAAACTTTTTCAGATATAGAAAGAAAGAGACAAGGAGAGAGGGAAAGATACCATACTATCGAAGCTGTGGGGGCTGGACTCAAACCTGGGTCATGGCAAAGCAGGTGCACTATCCAGGTGAGCTGGCTTCCCAGGCTTCTTCCTTTCTTAAAAATAAATAAATGAATAAATAAGAAGCTGAATGGGTTCTGTCATAACTCCAGTCTCTCAGGGACCTTGGGATGAGGAACATGAGATGACTCTGTACACCTAGAGGGCGTGGCCTCGTGCTGGAACAGCCCCTCAGGAGCAGCCAGAACAGTGCCACCACCTGACTGCTGCTCCCAGTGCTCAGCCTTCACCATTCACTCACCTCAGAACAGCTGACCCTGGTCTGGGGAATCCTGGTTTTCCCAGCAGCAGACACACAGCACAGAGTATCCGTCAGCCAGTAGTCCCTTGATGAGAGTCTGGGGGAATGCAGGGGGCCCAGTGGTAAACGTATCTGACTCTGTAATTCTACACATCACATCCATGCCTGGTGCTGAATCACCATCTTAAGCCAGAGGTCACACAGGGGCCTCACAGAATGATATCTCAGCGATCTCAACACACTAATATATTGACTAGATGTGTTGATTTGAGTTGGTTCTCAGCAGCTAAAGAGTGGGGAGTTCTACCCTTTTTATGTTTAAAATTTTTTATTTATTTTTAATAGTTTATTATTGAAAGAGACAGAGAGAAATTGAGAGGGGCAGAGGAGATAGAGCAGACGAGGGAGACAGAGAGACACCTGTAGTCCAGCTTCACCACTTGTGAAGCTCCTCCCCTTAAGGTGAGGACAAGGGACTTTGAACCTGGATCCTTGAGCACTGTAATGTGAACACTTAACCTGGTGTGCCACCACCTGGACTCCAGGAGTTCTATCTTTAACACACATTTGGGGTATTCTTGACAGTCATAGGATCCAGGGCTGGAAGATGGATCACTGGGTAGACTTTATACCTGTGAGTGAGGCCCTGGGTTCAATCTCTGGCACCACAGGGGGACACCATGGCCAATACCCAGAGAATCTGTGGATGTGGAGTGGTACTACGGTGTCTCTCCTTCTCACTCCTCTCTGTCTCTCTCCTTTCCTCTTCCTCTGTGACATCTACCACCAACACGAAGTATAGAGAATAAAAAAAAAATTGTATGGGGAAGGCTGCTTGTTACTTGTGTTACTGTGCACAAGTGAGGCCTGCAGTTCTCCACTCACATCACATTTATTATTTATCTATTTATTTATTATTTACCATTGGGGTGATCACTGGGGCTCAGTGCCTGCACAATGAATCCACCACTCTTAGTGGCCATTCTTTTCTCCTTTAATTTTTTTTCTTTTTAATTTTTCCTCCCTCCCTCTCTCTCTCTTTTAATTTTTAAGTATTTATTTATTTATTTATTCCCATTTGTTGCCCTTGTTGTTTTATTGTTGTAAGTTATTATTGTTGTTGTTATTGATATCATCATTGTTGGAAAGGACAGAGAGAAATGGAGAGAGGAGGGGAAGACAGAGAGGGGGGGAGAAAAAGATAGACACCTGCAGACCTGCTTCACCGCCTGTGAAGTGACTCCCCTGCAGGTGGGGAGTCGGGGGCTCGAACCGGGATCCTTACACCAGTCCTTTATGCCACATGCACTTAATCTGATGTGCTACTGCCTGACTCTTTCCTTCTTTCTTTCTTTCTTTCTTTCTTTCTTTCTTTCTTTCTTTCTCTTCCTTCCTTCCTTTCTTCCTCCCTTTCTTTCCCCCTTCCTCTTTCTTTCTTTCTTTCTTTCTTTCTTTCTTTCTTTCTTTCTTTCCTTCTTTCTGTTATTTGATAGGATAGGGAGTGTGGGAAGGGGAGGGGAGATAGAGAGGGAGACCTGCAGCACTGCTTTACTGTTCGTGATGCTTCACCCCACAAGTGGGGACTGGGGAATTGAATCTAGTTCCCTGTGCATGGTATTGTGTGCACTCTATTGGGTGCTGCCCCCACTTAATACCCCACCCCCATCTCCTATCACATTTAGAAGAAAGACACCGAGAAGGTCTGGTCTCCTGATACCCATTTGTAGCAGAGCGGGGTCACCAGTTCAGCTGGGCTGAGGTCCTCTGGTCTGACTCAGCCCTTCTTTGCCCTGGCCCCTGTGACATGTGTGTGTGCTGCTGCCTGGGCTGAGGGCCCCTGAGCTTCTCCGCAGTCACGGTGATCTCAGCTGTCATCTCATAGGCAGACCTGGGCCTGCGATTGCGTTTTGTGTGGTGTGGGACAATTTGCTGTGTGGTTTTGATAGACTCACTTCACCTTTCTGGGCCTCATTTTTCATTCATTCATCCATCCATCCATCCATTCATTCATTCATTTTTTTCTTTTCTTTATTTTATTATTATTCTTTTAAATTATGTTTGTATGAGAAAGGGAGAGAACCCAGAGCACGAGTCCATCATTTGTGATTGTATATTGCTTTTGTCTTTCTTTTCTTTTCTTTTTTTTTAAAGATTTTATTTATTTATGAGAAAAGATAGGAGGAGAGAGAAAGAACCAGACATCACTCTAACACATTTGCTGCTGGGGATTGAACTTGGGACCTCATGCTTGAGAGTCCAAAGCTTTATCACTGCGCCACCTCCCGGACCACAATTTTGTCTTGTTTTGATGTGGTGCTGGGCATCCAACCAGGGCCTCACACACACAGGACATGCACTGACCCATTGGGACAGCCCCCCACCCCCTGGGCCTCCCTCTTCTTGTCTCCCTACACACACACACACACACACACACACACAACACACACACACACACACATACACACAACACCAGGGTTGTCTGAAGACCCTCAGGCAGAAGTGCTCTTGTCTATCTAGGACACTTTACTTGGTCAAAAACCAACAACAGGTGCTCAGGCTGTCCTCCATGCTTTCCTCTGCACATTCTGTTCCTCCTTCCTACATGTCCTTCCCCACCACTTCCTCATGGTCGGCTCATCATCCTGGAGGAGCGGCTTACAGGCCACCTCCTCCAAAAAGTCCTCCTTCCTTGTCAGAATTGTGACTGGGTCCTCTGCAGCCACTTACTCCAGTGCATGCCTCAGGTTGGGGGTGTTCACAGGATGTGGGGTGCCTGCCCCTGTGCTGGGAGCCTCTTGCGGGTGAGGCTTGCTCTTGGGCATCCCCGTGTCAGAGTCCCGGCACAGAGAATACTCAGCACTGCTAACCTCATCCTTCTGCCCCTCGGGTCACAGTGTCCTGCTGGATAGCTATCTGGTGTCACCAGTCAGCGAGGACCTGAGTGAAATTAGTGGGGCCGAGTCCAGGAGGGCCTCTCTTCAGGTACGTCCAGGGGCACTGGTGGCAGGGGTGGTGATTTCCGGTGGGTGGGATGCCCACTGGTCAGAGGGCAGCAGGGTGGTGGGTGCTGGGTGGCTCACACATTCCAGGCTCGGCTGGTGCTCTTGAAGGTTTGGGTGACACAGGTATGGGTGGCAGGTATGTGGACCTGGAGTCCAGTCCTCAAATGCTGTGTGATCCTGGGCAGGGCACCTCCCCACTCTGGGCGTCAGTGGCTGGCTTTGTAGCAAGGTTTAGAGCCCCCTCCTCAGGGTGCTATACTGAGTTGTATCCTGTGGAGGGTAGTGCTGGGTGCTGAGTGCCAAGGCGGCAGCTTTAGTGGCTTTGTCCCTTCATCCAGGGCTGCCTGAGAAACTCCCCTCCTTGCATGTGACAGGGTCAAGCATGGGGGCCTAGGATTGTTGTGTGCACTGTCCTGGAAGCAGGTCTCACCCTAGGGGCTGGGCTGGGCAAGGGCCTGGGTGGGTGGCCACAGCTTCTGGTTCCACTGGATTTTGTTTTGTTTTGTTTTGTTTTGTTTTGTTTTGCAGGAGCTGCAGGAGGAGGCCGTGGCCACCAGCCCAGAAGGTAGGTCTGAAGTGGATGTGCAGAAGAGCTTCTGAGACACTTTCAGGTTGAGGGCAACCGCTCTCTCTCCATTCATCTCCACCCTCTCCATTTCTCTCCGTCTCCACTTCCCCACAGCCTTTCACCTGCCCCCACCCACAGGCCTCTCAGGGACACATTACCAGAACCTAATGGTGCATTTCAAAGGCCCGAGGGT
Source organism: Erinaceus europaeus (assembly GCF_950295315.1). Lineage (NCBI taxonomy): Eukaryota > Metazoa > Chordata > Mammalia > Eulipotyphla > Erinaceidae > Erinaceus > Erinaceus europaeus. The sequence continues at coordinate 151,499,855 of NC_080163.1, forward strand.
AGTGGTAGTACTCCTGGGTATATACACCACAGCTGCTGCTGCTTCTCCTTCTTCTTTTTATTTATTGCCACAAGGGTTATGAATGTACCATTCCTGGAGGCCAGTTTCCCCCCTTTTTTTCCTTTCTGTTTTATTTGATGGGACAGAGAGAAATTGAGAGGGTTAGGGGAGATAGAGAGGGAGAGAGAAAGAGAGACACCTGCAGACCTGCTCCATAGCTCTTGAAGTTTTCTCCCTGCAGGCGGGGAGCAGGGGCTTCAACCCTGGTCCTTCCACATGGCAGTAAGTGCACTTACCTGGGCGCATCACCACCTGATCCCCCTACACCACAGCTTCTTCATTCCATCAGTGTGGAGCATTTATTCTAAGTGAAATAAGTCAGGGAAGAGAGGCCAATTTCTCAAGATTTCATTCCAGTGTGGAATATAAAGAAACAAATGGGAAGAGCTGGGTGGTACACCCAGTTAAGCACACATAGTACTAAGCGCAAGGATCTGCACAAGGATTCAGGTTCAAACCCCAGCTCCCCACCAGCAGAGGGGACACTTAACAATTGGCAAAGCAAGTCTGTAGATGTCTGTCTTGTTCTCTCCCTCTCTATCTCCTCCTCTCTCAATTTCTCTCTGTCCTGTCTGATAAAATGAAAAAGATGGCCACCAGGAGCAGTGGATTCATAATGCTGGTACCAAGCCCCATCATTTACCTTGGAGACAAAAAAAAAAAAAAAAAAAAAAAGAAGAAGCAAGTGATCAAAACCCAAATTCTTAGATTTTGATGAGAGATAGAGGTGGCCATCAGAGGGCACGGAGTGCGGCAAGGGAGGTAGACTAGATGGTGGGGGGGGGTTGGAAGCAGACCTTGGTGGTGGCCATGACAAGGTATGCACAGCTGTCAGGATGTGAAGCTTTGCACTTGAAATGAATAGTGCTGTCAACTTCTATACCTAAATCAAGGGGGTGGTGGTGGTGGGGTGAGCATTGAGAAACTGCACAGAGACCCAAGGTCCCCCAGCAGGCACAGGGAACCCTGCCTCCTGTCAGCCCCTTATGGGGAATAGAGCTTTTGGGAGGCCAGGAGCAAGGCATTAGCGCAAACTGAACACACCCCAGGGAAAATTAAGAGCAGAGCTTGCTGAGGGAGTGCCCTGGACTCCACCCTTTTGCTGAGTTTTTTTTTCCTCTTTTTTTATTTATTTATAAAATGGAGATATTGACAAGATCATAGGGTAAGAGGGGTATAATTCCACACAATTCCCACCACCACCGGAACTCCATATCCCACTCTCTCCCCCCTCTTGAAAGCTCTCCTATTCTTTATCCCTCTGGGAGTATGGGCCCAGGGTCATTATGGGGTGCAGAAGGTGGAAGGTCTGGCTTCTGTAATTGCTTCTCCACTGAACATGGGCATTGGCAGGTTAAGCCATACTCCCATCCTGTCTTTCTCTTTCCCTAGTGGGGCAGGGCTCTGGGGAGGTGAATTCCAGTACACATTGGTGAGGTTGTCTGCCCAGGAAAGTCAGGCTGGGATCATGGTAGCATCTGGAACCTGGTGGTTGAAAAAGAGTTAAGATATAAAGCAAAAAAAATTGTTGACTAATCATGAACCTAAAGTCAAGAATATTGCAGATAAAGATTTTGGGGTCTTTTGTTTTGGAAAAAGGTAGTAGGTCTATTTTAGGTATATTCTAAGGGGCCCATGACTTTACTAGTTTTTGCCTGCATCTGACAGCTAATATGCAATGTTTTTATTGTTGTTAAGAACTCCAGGCTTTGACCAGCATACACATTTTGCTATTATGTACCACCCCATCCCACTGCATCCTTGAGAACTCCACAGACAGTGAGGACCTAGCCATTTGGTGAATGGACACCAAGTTCTGACCTGTCTCCCTGTCTCTCAGATCATCTGAGAGACATGACCTCAAGCCCTGGTTCTCCGATGCAACAGCACATGGGAACCATTTGAGGGAGACTTTGATATTCTGATTGGAGCCAGATTCATCCATGCGGCTGAATCAAAATCTCTGGGGACGGCATATACACAGCTTAGGTTATGAGTCAGGGCCCTAGGAAAAGTGCCTGCTTCTAGATGGAAGTGAAACTGACTGAGTTTAGAGGTTTCTTTGTGATGGGAAATTCTACCTGGCTGAGAAGCTTGAGTTATGCTAACAAAGCATAGTACAAGCCAGGTTCAAGCCCAGCCTCTCCTATGCTGAAGATAGCTGAAATAGAAGGTTCTATCTGTCTGTCAGCCTATCTATCTATCTATCTATCTATCTATCTATCTATCTATCTATCTATCTATCATCTATCTATCTATCTATCTATCTATCTATCTACCCATCTAATCTATCTATCTATCTATCTATCTATCTATCTATCTATTTATCTATCTATCATTTCTTTCTCCCCCCCCACCTCTTTTGCCTCCAGGGTTATTTCTGGAGCTTGGTGACTGCACTATGAATCCACTGCTACTAGCAGCCATTTTTCTATCCCTTTCTTTCTTTCTTTCTTTCTTTCTTTCTTTCTTTCTTTCTTTCTTTCTTTCTTCTGAATAGGACAGAGAGAAATCGAGAGAGAAGGGAGACATAGAGAGGAAGAAAGAAACCTGCAGCCCTGTCTTACTGCTTGTGAAGTGACCCCCCTGGAGGTGGGGAGCCAGGGGCTTGAACCAGGATCCTTGCGTGGGTTCTTGTGCTTCATACTATGTGCACTTAACCCATTGTGCCACTGCTTGGCCCCCTTCTGCCTCTCTTTTTTTATCTTAAACAAACAAACAAACAAAAACAATTCTTGAGTCTTGAATCTGTGAGTGTAGAAGTCTGAGTTTTGAATTCTTTTTTTTTTAATTTCTTTATTGGGGAATTAATATTTTACATTTGATAGTAAATACAATAGTTTGTACATGCATAACATTTCCCAGTTTTCCATATAATAATACAACCTCCACTAGGTCCTCTGTCATCATTTTTAGAACTGTATTCTCCCCCCCACCCACTCCAGAGTCTTTTACTTTTGTGCAATACACCAACCTGAGTTCTGAATTCTTTGATGTAACTATTTCTCATTTGAAATGGGAAACACTTGCAGTAGCTGGTTAGCAAAGAGAGTGTAAGGAGTCATATGGCTTGGTGATGCCTTCCACGTGTAGTAACCAGAACAAAACTTTTGGGTGTGGCTTCTTTCAGTGCAGGCAGAGGTCTGCTGGTCTGTGTTGGGCCTAGTGGGGAACAACCTCAGATGCCTTGCCTCCCCCCAACTCTCTACTCCTGGTTACAGCCCTGAGGGGTCTGCCCCTGCCCCAGCAGCATGGCTGACCCAGGCCAGGATGTGGAGCTGAATCACCTGGTCCAGGACCGGCTGCCTGATCAGGTGGCCTCTGGGCCTGCACCCCCCAACCTGATGGACCACCTCCCCAATGTGCCCAGCTACTGCCCCCCCATCACCCGCATCCCTGTCCTCGTGTCCCGGAGAACAACCTTGTCCAACTCCAGCTTTGCCAAGGAAACCAGGAGCAACATCCGACGCCTAGGTAGTGTGCCCCTGCCCACCGGATGTTCACGCAGGGTGCTGGGAGCTTCTGCATGGCTTATGCTCTTCCCCGCCTACCTGTGTGGCGTGGCCATGGCCTGGGGCTGTGAAAACTGCTCCAGTCTCTGCTACTATGTGCCTTCAGCTTGCTTTGAGGTGACTTGGAGGACTCTCATCCCTTTCTCCTCATTGCCCCAAACTCCAACTACACAATTACCAGTTCCTTTTTCTGGGTATAATCACTCACACCCTAGCCTAAATAAGCCACACAGCTCTCTAAGCCAAGACTTCGGTCAGAAAGAGAGAGAGAGAAAGCTTGGTGGCAGAGGAGAATGAGTAGAGTGAAATGTAGCAGAAGAAAACATGGGTGTGCTTTTCAGACAGAATCAGTTATACTCGAGCATTTGCCGAAAGCTGGATTATTTATTTATTTATTTTTGACCAGAGCACTGCTCAGCTCAGGCTTATGGTGGTGTTGGGGATTGAACCTGGGAGCTCAGAGCCTCAGGTATGAAAGTCATTTGCATAACCATTATGCTCTCTCCCCAGTTCTGAGGGCTGGACTTATTGAAGACCCCCTCCCCCAATTTATCTGATGGAGAATGCCAATGTAGTAATATTTAAATATAAACTCAAATCTTGATTACATGCTAGTACATCATCAATAACTTGTTTAAATCTTTTTAAAATTTCTTTGTTGGGGGATTAATGGTTTATAGTCGACAGTAAAATGCATAACATGCATAACATTTGTACATGCAAAACATTTCCATATAACAATGTAACGCCCACTAGGTCTTCCTCTGCCATCATGTTCCAGGCCCTGAACCCTCCCCCCCACCCATCCCAGAGTCTTTTACTTTGGTGCAATACACCAACTCCAGTCCAAGTTCTGCTTTGTGTTTTCCCTTCTGATCTTGTTTTTCAACAGGAGACTGTTGCTACCTATACTCAACAAACTTGTCTGGGAAGGGGGCTGTATGTGTGTTTACGGATGGGGGGAAGAGTACTCACAGGCAGAGGAGCGGTGTGACAGGGACTGATGCAGAAAATTGGCCTGTTTGGGATTTCTGTGGGGGCCTCTGGGCTTGGGCTGCTCATTTCCCGGGGACCTAGTGCCCAGGGACTCTCTGGTGCTTCTGAGCTTCTGTTCCAGACCAGACCTGCCTGCTTCCCCTCCTGACATAGCGGGCACAGAGAGCTCAAATCAGAAGGCTGGTGGGACCAGGTGACTCCCCTGATAAGAGAGCCACGTGTGTCCTTGTCTGTCTCCCACTTCTTCTTCTTCTTCTTCTAGCATTTGCCCTTCTTCCGTAGCCAGTCAACAGCATCAGGTTGAGCCTGATGTAAAGTTTCGAGACCTCCTTTGAATCTGGAGAGGTGGCAGTCATTGACTATGTGGGTCATAGTCTATCTGGAGCCGCAGGGGCAGTTCGGGTCGTCTCTGGCTCCCCAGCGATGGAACATAGCGGCGCACCGGCCATGGCCTGTTCGATAGCGATTGAGGAGGGCCCAATCATAACGTGCTAGGTCAAAGCCGGGTTGACGCTTGCAGGGGTCTGTGATGAGGTGTTTGTTCTTTACCTCAGCTGACTGCCAACTCTGTTTCCAAGAGTCTGGAACAGAGAAGTTCAGTGTAGGCATAGGGGACCAGATTGGGTGACGAGACGTCAAGCGTTGAACAGGGTGGGCGAAGATATCCGCGTATATTGGCAGGTCCGGTTGAGCGTAGACGTGGAAAATGAACTTAGATGATGCTGCATCCCGACGAATATCTGGCGGGGTGATGTTGCTAAGAACTGGCAGTCATGGAACCGGGGTGGAACGGATGGTTCCAGAAATTATCCTCATGTCTCCCACTGATTAAGGTGGGCACAGAGGGGTGGCATATGGCCAGTCTGGCGACATAACATGACAGCCCCTTCCTGACTTAGCCTTCTTCCTGGCATCCAGTCACCCTGAAGGTCTAGCTGGCATCCTTCCCCACACATACTTCCATGACTTCTGCTGTTTCCTGCTCCACTTCTACTTTTATTTTCCTGTTCTCATTCTTTTAGGACATTCATTTGTTCCTTCAGTCAGATGTCTTGAAGCAGAAGACATTGTGTCACTGCTTAGATGGAAAGCCAGTATACCTTGCCGGCAGTAAGACTCTCCCAGGAGCACAGAGCACTAGTCCTGCAGATGGCCTGCTGCTCTTCCATCACCTCCACACACATCCCCGCCCCCACTGGCCATTAAGTGGGACAGAGTATGTCATAGGGGTGCTGAGGCCAAGGTGGCACTTGCCTTCCTCTCTGCTGTCCAGGATCTTGAGAGGGCTGAAGGAGACCATTGATATCTCTCTCTCTCTCTCCCTCTCCCCTCCCCCTCCTCTTCCCCCTCTCCCTTCTCTCCCCCTCCCCTCTCCCCTTCCCCCTTCCCCTCTCTCCCTCTCCCCATCCCTCCCCCTCTCCTTTTCTCCCTCCCCCTCCCCTTCCCCCTCTCCTTCTTTCCCTCCCCCTCCCCCTCCCCCCTCCTCTCTGTCTCTCTGCTACCCCTTTGCCCTGTCTGCCTTATTCCAAATGATTATCATCTCTCTCCGACACACACCCCCACACCCCCACACCCCCACAGAGCTGGGACCTTTTTCAAGTAATTTCGCTGTTTTTGTGCTTCCTTATCATTCAGATACAGTGACAGAGAGGGAGGGAGGGGGCTGGGTGGTGGTGCATCTGGCTGAGCACACATTTTACAATGCGCAAGACCCGAGTTTGAGCCCCTAGTCTTGATGTGCAGTGGGAAAGATTCATGAGTGGTTGAAGCAGTGTTGCAGTATTTCTCTGTCTCTCTCCCTCCCTATCACCCCCTTCCTTCTAGGTTTCTGGCTGTCTCTATCAAATAAAGATAATTATTAAAAAAAAAAAAACCTAAGAGAAAGAGAGAGAAAGAGGGAGAGGGAGAGGGAGAGGGAGAGGGAGAGGGAGAGGGAGGGAGGGAGGGACACCATAGCGCCCTGGCACTCCCTTGTGGTCCCAGGATACATCCCCTACCTGGTGAGCTGGGTCTCCTCTTCTTTGAATGATCATGTCTTCCTGGGCCCTGGGAGGCTCATGCTTTGGAATTGCCTTCAGTGACAGAGTGAGAGTAGAACCGGCTGTGGTGTGACACATGATGACAGTGCAGACATGCTTGGAAGAATCCCCCCACCCCACCTTAGAGATGAAGCTTGGTGCCCTCCCACTGAGACTGATTTTCAACAGAGGCCTCTGTGTACACCCCAGCCAGTGACCCTAGCCCATGGGGACAGCAATAACCAAGCCTGATGGTGTGGGTGGGAAGGGTGGCAGTTAGTCACATGTCAAACATGTAGAGTTTATACAGACGGGTGCCTGGCAGGCACATGGGAAGAGCTGGACAGGAAATGCTGTTATCCTCTAAGCCAATTCAATCATGCAACATCACTCTTCATATCTGTAATGACATCCTCCTTATTCTACTAATCACTTTAACATAAACCCATGTGATGTCTATTTTGGGTTTCCATTCTGTCAAGCTGGCAGGAAATGAAATCCCGGGTTTGGGATTTGGGCTTGCTCTTCCCCTGGGGCCATGAAGGTGGGAGGCTCTTAGAACAGAGCAGTAAAGGTGTGGCCCCATCTCAGGGCATGGATCCTTGCCTCTCAGAGGTTGAGTTGATCCAGTCTAGGGGCTCCTGGCATGTACACAAACAAGGAAATACCAAGATGGGCACCCAGACGGGGTATCACAGACTACAAAGACACCCCATTACACTTGATTGGCAGAAGCTTTCAAATGTCCTTGGGGAGCAGAAAGTCTTTGAGATGGGAAACAGGCCCAGAAAGTGGAAGCAGCTGAGCTGGTTCCAAGAACCTGGGTTCCCCCAGGTTCCCCATGACTATCCCCTGACCCCCAGGAAACCAGACTGCATCTAAGGGCTCCCATGGCTTTGGTGGCTTCATGAGCTTCTTTGGTGGTTTCTGGGCTGGTGTGAGGGTGACTGTGGCCCTTGGAGGGTCCTGGACTGTGCATTCTTGTCTTCTCTGCATGAAGCTCTTCTGCATGCCCAGATAGACATGCTTGTTTTGAGAATTTAACCCCTGGCTGCTCTGACTCTGTCCTTTTCCTTCCCCCACAGTGGCAGCCACACAGCAGCACCCGGAGGTACGGGTTGAAGATGCTGACGCTGACAGCCACCCCCTCATTATGGAAGAGAGCCCACCCTCACCTGAGCTGCCACCACCTTCTCCCGCCACATCGGACACCCTTGCTGTCCCAGGATCAGCCATGGGGACCCACAGGTCACCTTTTAGACCTCTTTCTTTCTTTCTTTCTTTCTTTCTTTCTTTCTTTCTTTCTTTCTTTCTTTCCTTCCTTCTTTTGCCTCCAGGGTTATTGCCTGCACTGTGAATCCACTGCTCTTGGAGGCTGTTTTTTTCCTTTTGTTGCCCTTGTTGTTTATTGTTGTTGTTATTATTGTTGTTCTTGCTGTCATGGTTGTTGGATAGGACAGAGAGAGATGGAGAGAGGAGGGGAAGACATAGTGGGAGAGAAAGATAGACACTCGCAGACCTGCTTCACTGCTTGTGAAGCGACCCCCTGCAGGTGGGGTGCCTGGGGCTTGAACTGGGATCCTTATGCTGGTCCTTGTGCTTTGTGCCATGTGTGCTCAACCCACCGTACTACCTCCTGGCACCCTAGGCTTCCTTTTTTAATGCTTCTTTTCTTGTTGATGGGTCAGTGTCAGAGGGAGGAAGCAGCTGGCCCAAAGTCACTCAACAAGTACATGTCAGAACTGGGACTTTAGCCACTTGCTTCCCCACCCCACCTCCCACTCCTCTAAAGAAGTCCTGTTCTCAGTGCCTCAACTGTGCCCTTGAAATGACAGGGCTTATTAACTAATGCTGTTACATCATGCAATGGGATTGCCAAAGGTCACACTAGAAAAATGATAATCTATAGAGGCCAGGCGATGACGCACCTGGTTAAGCACTCACATTACAATGCATGAGGACCCAGGTTCAAGCCCCTGGTTCCCACCTGTGTGGGAAAAGCTTCACAAGTGGTGAAGCAGGGCTGCAGGTGTCTCTCTGTCTTTTTCCTTCTTCTTCTCCTTCTCCTCCTCCTCCTCCTTCTTCTTTTTGCTTCCAGGTTATCACTGGGTCTCAGTGACTGCACTATGAATCTACTGCTCTTGGAGGCCATTTTTCCCATTTTGTTGCCCTTGTTGTTGCTATTATTATTATTGCCATTGCTGTCTTTGTTGTTGGATAGCACAGAGAGAAATTGAGAGAGGAGGGGAAGACAGAGAGGGGGAGAGAAGGATATAGACACCTGCAGGCCTGCTTCACTGCTCATAAAGTGACCCCCCCTGCAGTAGGGGGCTCCTTATGCCAGTCCTTGTACTTCATGTCATGTGTGCTTTAAGCCACTGTGCTACCACCCAGCCCTCATTTTTTTCCTTCTTTATCTCCCTTTCCCCTACTCAATTTTCTCTTGTTTATATCCAATAATAAATAGAGAAAAATAAAAATGACCATTTGCAGTTCCACCCCACTGGTGGGTTTTCATTTTTTTTAAAACCTTTTTTTTTTTTTTTTGCCATCAAGACTATCGCTGGGGCTTGGTGCTGGCACTATGAATCCACAGCTCCTGGTGACGAATCTCCACCCCCGTTCTATTTTATTTTTATTTGACAGGACAGAGAAATTGGGGGGGGGGAAGGGTAGCTAGAAAGGGGGAGAGAGAAAGATAAATACTCCTCATGAGGCATTCTTCCTGCAGGTGGGAAGCGGAGGGAGATAGAGAGAAATTGAGAAGGAAGAAGGAGAAAAGGAAAAATAGAGAGACAGATCTCTAGCACTGTTTCACAGCTTGTGAAGCTCTCCCCTGCAGGTTGGTATTGGGGGATTGAACCCCAGGTCCTTGTGCTATAATGTGTGTGCTTTACTGGGTACACCACTCACTGCATGGCCTCCTGCCTCCTTTTTTCACACTGTATTTGTGGCCCCTATGCTTCCATGTGGCATTAATTGAAGGAGGAATCTGGATGGCATCTCATTCAAGATTGCCTTCGCTTAGAGATCCTCTTTCTACACTGTCAGGCGGTCTCCTTAGCATTCGTGCATGATGGCTGTGCAGTTGTTGTCTTGCAGCCTCTTATCCAGAATAGAGATGGAATGTTCAATCCATCTCTGGATTGAACATTTGTTCAATCCAAGATTGAACAAATGTTCAATCTTTCATTGAACATTGTCCATGATGACTCCTCCCAAGTCTCTTTGGTCTTCTACTTTCTGTCCTGGGCTCCTTTCTAAAGACTGAGATTTTTGGTCCCCCCCACCTTTTTCTTTTCATCACTGGTGCTTCAGTGCTCTAGACCAGCTTTTTCAAATAGAAGGACAGAGGCAGAGGGAAAGATCTGAAAGCTTCCTTCAGTGCAGTAGGAGCAGGGCTGGAACCTGGATCCATGCATGACAAAAGCAGGTGTACTATCCAAGTGAGCGATCGGCCTTCCTGGTCAAATTTGCACACATTTTTATGCCTCCTGAGTCAGATGAGTTGCTCTATGATGACAGGTGATTTGAGGCAAGTTAGTGAGGGTTCTGTTTACTGTAGTTGACAAACTGTGAAGGGCCATTCAGTGCACTGTGAAGGACTATATTTAAACTAAAAGTGCTTTTCCTGCTTTGGCTGAACTGAGAGAATGTTCCTTTCTTCCTTCCTTTCTCCTTCTTTCTTTCTTTCTTTCTTTCTTTCCTTCTTTCTTTTTCTTAATTAGTTTCTGTTGTCATCCACAAGCCCCAAAGTAATTTCTCGGCTGAGGCTAGGAGCCTGACAGAACAGGGAGATGGTTGGGTATAGCAAACTGAAGGCGCTCTGACTTTAATATGAAAAAAAAAAAAGAGTCATAATCTCTCACAGACCTGAATCATAATTCCATCAATACTCATGTTTAATTCACTACATTGAGCACAGAAAACAGCAGAAGAAATGGGGCTACTATGGTGACAGACATCAGGTTTACCACTCTGTTCCTGTCGTGTGTGTGTGTGTGTGTGTGTGTGTGTGTGTGTGTGTGTGTGTGTGTAAACTACGCAGACTCATTTTGGGGTGATATATAGGGAATGAAGTCTTCTTGAGACTAGAATTGAAGGCTCTTACCTTCTGCTTATGGACTGAGCCTTGGAGCCTCTTCTTACCTCTATCTTTCATTCATTCATTTGCAAATATTTGTTGCACATATTCATGTGCCAGACTCTACTCTAGGTGTTGAGGAAGGCTGACAAAACTCAGCCTTCACTGAAGTGGCATTCTAGTGGGGCCAAGATAGACAATGAACAATAATCAAGCTAACAGGACTACCATAGAAGTTACTGAATTGAATGTGACTTTGACACACTAGGAAAACCTGTCCCTGAGCTTGGCTCCAAGAGGGGAGAATTCTTTAATTCTTTGTTTTTCAAAATTTTCTTTATTGTCACCAGGGCTATTGCTGAGGCTCAGTGTTTACACTAAGAATACCAACTCATTTCTTTTCTTTTCTTTTATCTCAGAGAGACACAGAGAAATTGAGGACAGGGGAAGAGAAAGAGGGAGAGAGATAGGGATTGTAGCACTGCTTCACAACTTCTGAAGCTTCCTCCCTGCAGGTGGGGACTGGGGAATTGAATCTGGGTCTTTGTGTATGATAAGGTGTGCTCTCTACTGGGTGTGCTACTGCCCAATTCCAAGGGGAGAATTATTATTATTTTTTCCCTCCAGGGTTATTGCTGGGGCTCGGTGCCTGCACCACGAATCCACTGATCCTGGAGGCCATTTTTCCCCTCTTTGTTGCCCTTGTTGTTTTATCATTGTTGTGGTTATTATTGTTGTTATTGTTGCTGTCATTGTTGTTGGATAGGACAGAGAGAAATCAAGAGAGGAGGAGGAACAGAGAGGGGGAGAGAAAGGCAGACACCTGCAGACCTGCTTCACCACCTATGAAACAACTCCCCTGCAGGTGGGGAGCTGGGGGCTCGAACTGGAATCCTTACGCTGGTCCTTACGCTTTGCGCCATGTGTGCTTAACCCAGTGCATTACCGCCCGACTCCCTCAAGGGGAGGATTCTAATATCTGATGAGAGAGGCCAGGGGGTTGCCTGAGGGCAAGGCCAGAGTAAGCATTGGGAATAACCCGATGGGAACCAAAAAGCCACAGAAGCCACAGGCCTGTCAAAAAGGCATGTGGACAAGGCTCTCCTCCCCACTTACAGCTATGGTTTGATGTGAATCCAGCTTACCAGTTAGTTGTCAGATATGAGATATGGGCAAAGTCACTGAGCCTCCCTAGGCCTCCACTTTCCCATTATAAGACAGATACAAGATACTACGTGTTGATGGGCCTGAGAATTAATGACACCAATGCCTGTGTGGTACTGGGCATAGGGCCAGGCACAAGGCAGTTCTAGGTGAGCAGATTTGCTCATTGGATTCTATATGCCAGGTTCTGGGATGGTGCATGGGGTGGGGGGAGCAGTCTGTGCTCTGCAGGCTCAGAAGAAGCATTGGGCTGGGTGCAGAGAGATGGAGTGTAGGTCCTGGCTGTGAGGATCCCAGTCTTCTCCTCCTCTACCCTTTCCCCTCACCCTCTTCCCTCTCCTCCTTCTCTTTTTTTTTTTTTTTTTTTGGTCCCAGTCTTCTCTATGGTTGTCCTTTTACAGTATGAGAGAGGAAAGGTCCATGAATGTTTCTAGCCTGAGCAAGCTAGACAGAAGGCAATAGAATCATTTCAGAACCTTCTGGAATAAAGTTGATACTGCACACCCTACCTCCCATGTCTCTGAGAAAGCTCCAGGGGTGGGACCCTGGGTCACAGGGGCTGAGCATGGGAAGAGTGTCAGGTGGAGTCAGAACTAAACATCTGACCAAGACCCCAGTGGCCCCCACAGGCAGCTTTCTGTGGTAGATTTACACAGAGTGACAAGGGTTGGGGGTTGAGGGAGGGCTTCAGGTTTACTTAGTCGTCATTCATCATTCAAGGAACTTGGAGCTTCCAGATGGGTTGGAGCTTGCCCAGGGTCACCCTGTGATCTGAGGACCAGACTCCATGTCCCTGGGGCACATTCTAGTGACTGATGTGGCAGAGGATGAAGGAGGGGTGAGTGGGGGTGGGCAGCCACTTTAGCCTGAGATGGGGGCGGGAGAAAAACATTTAGGCTCCGACCCAAGTGGGTGATATGTATTTTGTTCTGTCACATTTTACAGAGGGGGGAGGGACTGAGGTGGCTCAGGGAGGTTAAGTGACTTGCCAAGGTCTGTGATGTAAGCTCAAATCTGCCTGATGAGTGATAGACCTACCAAGGCCATACTGCTTGTTTTTCTGTTAGGACAGTAAGTGAGTGTGAAAACTGTGTCCCACAGATGGCTGCCCCCTCACCCCTTCCATCTCCCTGCAGAAAGTTGAGGGCCCTCTGGAAGCATAGGCCCTTGTTTTAGCTCTACCCAGGTCTCGTCTGGGGGCAGGGGTCACTTGCAGCCTCCTGACCTTGCTGAAGGCTCCATCCATGTTTGTTTCTTGCAGGAAGAAGCTGCCTTCCCAAGATGATGAAGCTGAAGAGCTTAAAGCGTTGTCACCAGCTGAGTCCCCTGTGGTCGCCTGGTCGGACCCCACCACCCCACAGGGCACTGAGTGAGTATGGGCACCTCTGGGGTCTCAGAGAGTCAGAAGAAGTCAAAGACAGTAAGTGGAAATTCATGATGGTGGAGCAGTGCTTTGGACGTTCTAGTGCTCACTCATAAAAAGAAAAGAAAAGAAGAGAAAAGAAGAGAAGAGAAAAGAAGAGAAGAGAAGAGAAGAGAAAAGAAAAGAAAAGAAGAGAAAAGGAAAAAGGCTGAGGAGATGGCATTGTGGTTATGTAAGACTTCATGCCTAAAGGTCTGAGGTCCCAAGTTCAGTCCCCAACACCACCATAAGCCAGAGCAGAGCAGTTCTCCGGGGTGGGGGTGGGGGAAGAGATATGAAGAGAGAGAGAGAGAGAGAATGTCTCAGATGTCAGGGGTCAAGTTCTAAGCTACATGTTTTAGCTCAGTGGAGGACTCTGTTTCACAGAGTCACTCAGGCACCCAGATGACAATGGTTTCCACAGTGCAGCCCATCCAGACTGGGAGAATGTCAAGCCACACTTCGCTGTGGAGCCTGGACCTGCACGCAGTGTCTGCACGTACACATCCAGCAAGAGCAGGCATGGCCCTGAGGGGAGCTGTGGTCCCTTTGGGAGACTACTCCTGTGCCCACCACATCTGGAAGGCTGGTCTCATTAAGGCACCACACCAGCTGTTTCCAGCCTGACTTCCTCAGCTGAGCACAAGAATTTCTTCATGTATGAAAAAGCAATTGGGGAGTCGGGCGGTAGCGCAGTGGGTTAAGTGCACGTGGCGCAAAGTGCAAGGACTGGTGTAAGGACCCGGGTTTGAGCCCCTGGCTCCCCATCTGCAGGGGAGTTGTATCACAGGCAGTGAAGCAAGTCTGCAGATGTCTTTCTCTCCCCCTCTTTGTCTTCCCTTCCTCACTCCATTTCTCTCCATCCTATCCAACAACGATGACATAAGTACCAGTAACAATAATAACTACAACATCAATGAAAAACAACAAGGGCAACAAAAGGGAAAAATAAATAAATATTAAAAAAAAAAAGAAAAATCAATTGATGGGCACTCTTTTTTTTTTTTTTTTTGGTTTTGTTTTCAAGGTTATTGCTGAGGGTTGGTGCCTGTACCACAAATCCACTGCTCCCGGAGGCCTTCTCCCGGAGGCCATTGCTCTTGTTGTTTATTGTTGTTTTTTGTTGGATAGGACAGAGAAATCGAGAGAGGAGAGGAAGAGAGAGGGGGGAGAGAAAGATAGACACCTGCAGACATGCTATATCACTTGTGAAGCGACTCCCCTGCAGGTGGGGAGCCTGGGGCTCGAACCAGGGTCCTTAGGCCGGTTCTTGCACTTTGTGCCATGTGCACTTAACCCACTGCACTATCACTGGCCCCCGCACCCGGGGCACTCCTTTTATACACAGCTCAGCAAAGTGGCCACAACCAAGTCACTCAGAGAGTTGGTTCATGTGCCCTTCTAGCTCCCTACTGAGTAGGAAGTCAGGCAGGCTGGCAGGTTTTTGCTCTATCTTGGTCTAACTCCTTCTCTTGCTGCAAATTCAGAAGGGTTAAGACTTAAAGTTAGAGCATAAGCACAAAGCCAAAGGTATATGTGCAGCATCTGTACTGTTTCTTCCACTAGCTGGTTTTTTTAAAAAAAATATTATTTTATTTAATTTACTTTTAATGTGAAAGAGATATAAAGGGAAAGGTACACAGAAAGAGAGAGACCAGTGGTACTGGGGATTGAACCTGGGAGCTCAGAGCTTCAGGCATGAAGTCTTTTGCAGAATCACTAAGCTCTCCTCAGCCTCCACTAGCTCATTCCTAAATTCATGAAAGGAGCCCCACCTCCTCGCTGATCTATCCTGGACTTGCATCTTGTTTTTTATTTATTTATTTATTAATTATTTTTATTTATTTAATTTAATTTATTTATTCCCTTTTGTTGTCCTTGTTGTTTTATTGTTGTAGTTATTATTGATGTCGTTGTTGTTGGATAGGACAGAGAGAAATGGAGAGAGGAGGGGAAGACAGAGAGGGGGAGAGAAAGACAAGACACCTGCAGACCTGCTTCACCGCCTGTGAAGGGACCTGCCTGCAGGTGGGGAGCCGGGGGCTCGAACCGGGATCCTGACGCCGGTCCTTGAGCTTAGTGCCACCTGCGCTTAACCCGCTGCACTACAGCCTGACTCCCATGGACTTGCATCTTGTATGAGCCCCAAGCTGGGACTAGCAATCCTGAGACTTCTTTCAAGAGTTTCCCCCTAAATAACAAGAGGCTCAAAGTCTTTTCACAATGACCCATCTGAATCAGAGCCTAGGAAATAGCATTTTAAAAAAATTCTCTAATAAAAGAGAAAGAACTAGAGCATCATTCCAGCATATGTGAGCCAATTCAGAACTTCATGCTTGAAAATCCAGCACTCTGTGCCTGAGCTACCTTCTCAGCTGCACACAGAACATTTTTTAAAATCTGGGGCAGTGCACATGGGTTTTATTTCCAGACTGAATATCCTCGGAAGAGATGGTGAAGTGGATTTGATGTTTATGACACCAGAGGGAACGGAAGGGGAGTATCCCCTTCAGACTGGATGGGTCACAGGGACATAGGGATACAGGGACCCTTCCTGCCCACTTGGCTCAGCTTCTGGTGTTACTTCCACAGTGGCCAGGAGCGGGCAGCCTCCACAGCCAGCCAGAACAGCGCCATCATCAATGACCGGCTCCAGGAGCTGGTGAAGCTTTTCAAGGAGCGAACAGAGAAGGTGAAGGAGAAGCTGATTGACCCTGATGTCACCTCTGATGAGGAGAGCCCCAAACCCTGTGAGTTGACCTGGTCAGGGTGGGGTCTCATAAAGCACCTGGGAGTTCATCGGAGAACCGGTTAGGATTCCTAAGAGAAGCCCAGATCCCTACTCTCTGAAATTTGGGATCTTATGTGTACAGGTTTAGCTAGGTTCCCAGGGGGAAACGGAGAAGTCAGAGTTCTGACGAACGGCCCAGGTGTGCATAGTTCCCCTTTCACAGGGCCAGAACCCCCCACTGACCTGCCGCTTCTCTCCCACCAGCAGACAGGTGGCTCACCCTGGGATGTGTCTCATGGTGTCACTCTCAGTTGGTATCTATACCCCACTTTGGAACTAGACAGTCTTATTTTGGACATTCCAGCTGCAATAATCTTAGAAGGCTACCTGAAGGGCTGGGCAGTCTTCTTCTTCTAGTGTTTGCCCTTCTTCCGTAGCCAGTCAACAGCATCAGGTTGAGCCTGATGTAAAGTTTCGAGACCTCCTTTGAATCTGGAGAGGTGGCAGTCGTTGACTATGTGGGTCACAGTCTGTCTGTAGCTGCAGGGGCAGTTCGGGTCGTCTCTGGCTCCCCAGCGATGGAACATAGCGGCGCACCGGCCATGGCCTGTTCGATAGCGATTGAGGAGGGCCCAATCATAACGTGCTAGGTCAAAGCTGGGTTGACACTTGCAGGGGTCTGTGATGAGGTGTTTGTTCTTTACCTCAGCTGACTGCCAGCTCTGTTTCCAAGAGACTGGAACAGAGAAGTTCAGTGTAGGTGTAGGGGACCAGATTGGGTGACGAGACGTCAAGCGTTGAACAGGCTGGGCAGTGGTACAGCTAGTTAAGCACACACATTACAGTGCATAAAGACCCAGGTTAAAGCGCTTGGTGCTCACCTGCTGGGGGAAAGCTTCACATGAGGTGGAACAGTGCTACAGATGTCTCTTTCACCTCTCTCCCTATCTCCCCCTTCCCTCTCAATTTTCCTCTCTCTCTCTCTTTCTCTCTCTCCATATATATGTATATGTAACTTTCAGAGATCTAGGAGGAATTAAGAACCATGCTCTCCTACCTGGAAGATTTTTCAGGTCTGCATAAAGCACAGAGAAGAGCTGTGCTTTAGAATTTATGGTGATTGCCACAGATCTAAAGCTAGAAAGAGAGTGATACTGAACCTATAAGAGCCAATCTCTAGGCCACCAAGAACCATTGCCATCATGTACGGGCAGACTGTGATCTCATCCAATTGCTTGGTGTAGAGATGAAGAAACTAAGATTCCTGCTCTCGGAAACCTAGAGCAATTATTTCCCTGATTTCTGACCCCGGGTGGTGGAAATTCTGGGTATAAAATGCCTCCAGTACTCTGGAGGGAACTCAGGGAGGTCCAAAATCAGACATACACAATCAAGACACTCAAATGAAACATCCAACATGCTCCCCAAATACCACACTCTAAGACTCTAAGAGTGGAAGCTGCCGAGAGCTCTGGGGAGGATGCCCACATGGTGTTAAAGAAAAGCTGTGTGTGTGTGTGGGGTGGTCAAGAGGTAGCGCAGTAGGATAAGTGCACATGGCATAAAGCGCAAGGACTGGTGTAAGGACCCCGGTTCGAGCCCCCGGCTCCCCACCTGCAGGGGAGTCGCTTCACAAGCGGTGAAGCAGGTCTGCAGGTGTCTATCTTTCTCTCCCTCTCTCTGTCTTCCCCTCCTCTCTCCATTTCTCTCTGTCCTATCCAACAATGACATCATCATCAACAACAATAATAATAACTACAACAACGATAAAACAACCAGGGCAACAAAAGGGCAAAAAGTAGCCTCCAGGAAGCAGTGGATTCATGGTGCAGGGGCACCAGCCCTGGCAATAATCCTGGTGGGAAAAAAAAAAGAGAAGCTGTGGGGCTTGCTCTGGGAGAGCACCCTGGTTTCTGTATCTAAAACTATAGCAGGCTGGGGGACTGTGCCAGGCTCCTCTCAGCTTGTGTTACAGGCTCTATAATTGTGATTCTTCTCCCTACATCCTCTCCCTGAGCCCTGAGGCTGGGTCAGATGGTCACCACTGTCATCCCACAGCTCCAGCCAAGAAGCCCCCAGAGCCAGCACCGGAAGTGAAGCCTGAGGCAGGGCAGGTGGAGGAGGAGCACTACTGTGACATGCTCTGCTGCAAGTTCAAACGCCGCCCCTGGAAGAAGTACCGGTTTCCCCAGAGCATTGACCCACTAACCAGTGAGTCCAGTGTGGGCAATGGGTTAAGGAGAGAGGGGTGGTATGAGCATAAGAAGTGGGGGTGGGGTGGGCCGGGCGGTAGTGCAGCGGGTTAAGTGCACATGGTGCAAAGCCCAAAGACCAGCACAAAGTTCCTGTTTCGAGCCCCCGGTTCCCCACCTGCAGGTGGGGGGGGCGTCGTTTCACAAGCAATGAAGCATGTCTGAAAGTGTCTGTCTTTCCCTCCTCCTCTCTGTCTTCCTCTCCTCTCTCGATTTCTTTCTGTCCTATCTAACAACAGTGACAGCAATAACAGCAACAATAATAATAACAATACAACGATACACAACAAGGGCAACAAAAGGGAAAAAATGGCCTCCAGGAGCAGTGGATTCATAGTGCAGGCGCTGAGCCCCAGCAATAAACCTGAAGGCAAACAAACAAACAAACAAAACAACCAGAAGTGGGTCTGGGAGGGCCAGAGAGAAATGGAGAGAAGAGAGAAGAGGACAGAGAGAAATGGAGAGAAGAGGGGAAGACAGAGAGGAGGAGAGAAAGAGAGAGGTCTGCAGACCTGCTTCACCACTTGTGAAGTGACTCCCCTGCAGGTGGGGAGCCGGGGGCTCGAACCACCAGTCCTTGCACTTTGCACCACGTGCACTTAACCCACTGTGCTACTGCCCGACTCCCCCTACTTAGCTGTCTATGAACGAATAATGTCCACATCTGCTGCTTAGAGAACTTTAGTTGACAGGCCCTAGCCACACTTTATTCTAAATCAAAGATGGTTCTACACACACACACACACACACACACACACACACACACACACACACGTACTGTTGTTTACGTTCGGGAGCTCCAGCAGGCCGGGCTAGCTTCGCAGCGGTGAACAGAGACTCGGGGACTCATGGTTGAGCTGTTGGGCGCTATATGTTGTTTTCGCCAGGCTGGCTTCACGGGCGGGTAACAGACGACCCGGGACTCATGGCTGGGTTGTACTCAGTATCTCTTTATTCATGCAGGACGCAGCGCAATCTATACCAAGCTAAGCTAAGCTCTAAAAACTACAAACAATCTTGTCCTTATAAATATACTAGCCCAGCAGGGTGGGAACAGGATGCAACGCAGAGAGGGTGGAGAGAAAAGTGACTGGTGAAAATCAGGGTATGACAAGGAGAGGATCAGGGTGTGACAAGGAGAGGGGGCGGAGCAGGTGAGAATTCTACCACTAAACCACCAATGCCCTGGAGGGAAGGTGGTGCTTGTTAACAGAGGTTATGTAAATAGAATACAGTGTTATGTAAATAGAATGCAGTGTTAAGCAGGGGGGATTTAAACCAAATGAAACAGAAAAGGTTTTTAGAAGTAGAATTAGAAACATACCAACAACGTACGTATGTTATGGAGTTGCCACATACAGGGACATAGGGCTTAGAGGAGAGTGAGGCCAAGTAGAAAGAAGGAGGCTCTCCCCCTGGCCCCGCCATGAAACCTCCTCAAGCTGACTCTAGCTCCTCTGGCATGTTCTTCACTTCTTTCCCCCCAGACCTGATGTACATCCTGTGGCTGTTCTTTGTGGTGCTGGCCTGGAACTGGAACTGCTGGCTGATCCCCGTGCGTTGGGCCTTCCCCTACCAGACGCCTGACAATATCCACCTCTGGCTGCTGATGGATTACCTGTGCGACCTCATCTACCTCCTGGACACCACCTTGTTTCAGATGCGCCTGCAGTTTGTCAGAGGAGGGGACATCATTGTGAGTCACAGGCAGCTGGGAGGGCAGCCAGAGTGGCTGGGGGGGGGGGGGGCGACCCCATGCCCAGAGTCTTTAGGAGACTGAATCTGGATGCTGAGTTAAGATAGCAGGGAAAATGAGCAGGGAAGTCTCATAAATTTCTGTCCATGTCCCCCCCCCCAAAAAAAAAAAATTCAGCTGCTTATTTCACACATCTCAGTCATATTCAAACTATACAGATTAGCTATTTATCATGGGGTGGGCAGTGGTTCCTGGGCCACCTGGTGGAATTAGAGATGGAGAAATGGTCCAGAGAATGGTCCTTTGGTGTGGGTGGGCTTAGTGCAAGTTCTGGCTGCACCATAATTAGCTGTATTGTTTCTCGGAGTCTCTTGTAATCATTCCCTCTCCTTAGCATTTCTGGGTGGATGGGCTGAGCTGAGGTATGCAGAGAATGCTTGACTCCGGTAATGGCCGTCAATCACCATTTTTAGGGCAGGGGAAAGGTGCAA